>NC_066540.1:900612-902130 GCF_024679095.1 Eriocheir sinensis | reverse complement strand
TGAAAATAGTTACATAGATAGATAGAACGTGAATGTTGGATAGATGCGTGTGTGTGTGTGTTTATGTGACGAGCTATGTGTTACGTCTACGCATGTGTTGCCATTATGAGGGAATGTTTTGGGTTAAGGAAGGGACGGATAGCTGGACAGACAGACAGAGGACCAGGTGATAGTTAACCAAGTTTTGCACCCACAGCAATGCCCCAATGGCCTCTTGCAGACTCCTTACGTTCTCAAGTTCTTATATTGTCACCACGAGGGAAAGTCTTTGGTTATGGAAGGGACGGGTAGTTAGGCAGACAGACAGAGGACCAGGTGATAGTTAACCAAGTTCTCCACCCTAATCAACGCACCAATGGCCTCTTGCACCCTCCTTACGTTCTCAAGTTCTTATATTGTCACCACGAGGGAAAGTCTTTGGTTTAGGAAGGGACGGGTAGTTAGGCAGACAGACAGAGGATCAGGCAATAATTAACCAAGCTCTCCACGCACAGGAACGCCCCAATGGCCCCTTGCACCCTCCTTACGTTCTCAAGTTCTTATATTGTCACTATGAGGGGATGGCTTTGGTTAGGAAAGGCACGGGTAGCTAGGCAGACAGACAGAGAACCAGGCAATAATTAACCAAGCTCTCCACGCACAGGAACGCCCCAATGGCCTCTTGCAGCCTCCTTATGTTCCCAAGTTCTTATATTGTCACTATGAGGGGATGGCTTTGGTTAGGAAAGGCACGGGTAGCTAGGCAGACAGACAGAGAACCAGGCGATAGTTAACCAAGCTCTCCACGCACAGGAACGCCCCAATGGCCTCTTGCATCCTCCTTATGTTTTCAAGTTCTTATATTGTCACTATGAGGGAAAGTCTTTGGTTAAGGAAGGGACGGGTAGTTAGGCAGACAGACAGAGGACCAGGCGATAGTTAACCAAGCTCTCCACGCACAGGAATGCCCCAATGGCCTGCCAGGGAAAGAATATCAAGGGTGTGGACCTGAATAAGTGGAAGACCGCCAGCCCCAACTTCATCATTCCCGACAAGATGCTTCAGGAGAGCATTGAGAGGGCCAGGCGCGACATCACCAACATGAGGGACTTCGAGTGTAACCCCTGGGAAGCACGTGAGTGTTGGCGTGTGTGTGTGTGTGTGTGTGTGTGTGTTTTCTTTTTTATTTTAATTTCATCGGTTAATATTTCTAAGTGTATGTTTCTGTGTGTGTGTGTGTGTGTGTGTTTTCTTTTTTCTTTTAATTTCATCGGTTAATATTTCTAAGTCTGTATATTTCTGTGTGTGTGTGTGTGTGTGTGTGTGTGTGTGTGTGAGAGAGAGAGAGAGAGAGAGAGAGAGAGAGAGAGAGAGAGATTTACTTATCTATATGTACGTATGTAATATAATGATAATGATGATGATGATGATGATAGTGAGGTCAGTACAGGGGGGGGGGGGGGGGAAGGATGGAGGGGAGGGGGGAGTGACCTAGGATGACCCCAAATACACACAATGACCTAGTTTGACTGACATTAT
>NC_066540.1:885612-893112 GCF_024679095.1 Eriocheir sinensis | reverse complement strand
GAACATCTTGGCACTATATACAACAGCTTGGCACTACACACGACCCTTGGCACTATAGAACAGCCTGGCACTATACAGAACACCCTTGGCACTACACACGACCCTTGGCACTATAGAACAGCCTGGCACTATACAGAACACCCTTGGCACTACACACGACCCTTGGCACTATAGAACAGCCTGGCACTATACAGAACACCCTTGGCACTACACACAACCCTTGGCACAATAGAACAGCCTGGCACTATACAGAACACCCTTGGCACTACACACGACCCTTGGCACTATAGAACAGCCTGGCACTATATACAACAGCTTGGCACTACACACGACCCTTGGCACTATAGAACATCTTGGCACTATATACAACAGCTTGGCACTACACACGACCCTTGGCACTATAGAACAGCCTGGCACTATACAGAACACCCTTGGCACTATACACAGAACACCCTTTTCTTCCTCTTAATTCTTTTTCTTCGTCTTTTTCTTCTTCTAATTATTTTTCTTGTCCTTTTTCTTCTTCTAATTATTTTCTTCTAATTATTTTTCTTCTTTTTCTTCCTTTAATTATTTTCTTCTTCTTTTTCTTCCTCTAATTTTTTTTCTTCTTCTTTTTCTTCCTCTAATTATTATTATTATTCTTTTTCTTTCTCTAATTCTTTTTCTTCTTTTCTTCCTCTAATTCTTCTTCTTCTTCTTTTTCTTCCTCTAATTCTTTTTCTTGTCCTTTTTCTTCCTCTAATTCTTCTTCTTTTTCTTCCTTAAATTCTTTTCTTATTCTTTTTCTTCCTTTAATTTTTCTTCTTCTTTTTCTTCCTCTAATTCTTCTTCTTCTTCCTCTAATTTTTTTTCTTGTCCTTTTTCTTCCTCTAATTCTTTTTCTTCTTCTTTTTCTTCCTTAAATTCTTTTCTTCTTCTTTTTCTTCCTCTAATTCTTCTTCTTTTTCTTCCTCTAATTCTTCTTCTTCTTCCTCTAATTCTTTTTCTTGTCCTTTTTCTTCCTCTAATTCTTTTTCTTGTCCTTTTTCTTCCTCTAATTCTTTTTCTTGTCCTTTTCTTCCTCTAATTCTTTTTCTTCTTCTTTTTCTTCCTCTAATTCTTTTTCTTCTTCTTTTTCTTCCTCTTCTTCTTCTTTTTCTTCCTCATTCTTTTTCTTCTTCTTTTTCTTCCTCTAATTCTTTTTCTTGTCCTTTTTCTTTCTCTAATTCTTCTTCTTCTTTTTCTTCCTCTCATTCTTTTTCTTCTTCTTTTTCTTCCTCTAGTTCTTTTTCTTGTCATTTTTCTTCCTCTAATTCTTCTTCTTTTTCTTCCTCTAATTCTTTTTCTTCTTCTTTTTCTTCCTATAATTCTTTTTCTTCTTTTGCTTCCTCTAATTTTTTTCTTCTTCTTTTTCTTCCTCTAATTCTTTTTCTTCTTTTTCTTCCTCTAATTCTTTTTCTTCTTTTTCTTCCTCTAATTCTTCTTCTTTTTCTTCCTCTAATTCTTTTTCTTCTTCTTTTTCTTCCTATAATTCTTCTTCTTCTTTTTCTTCCTCTAATTCTTCTTCTTCTTTTTTTTCTTCCTCTAATTCTTTTTCTTCTTTTTCTTCCTCTAATTCTTTTTCTTCTTTTTCTTCCTCTAATTCTTTTTCTTCTTCTTTTTCTTCTTTTTCTTCCTCTAATTCTTCTTTTTCTTGTCCTTTTCTTCTTCTAATTCTTTTTCTTCTTTTTCTTCCTCTAATTATTTTTTTTCTTCTTTTTCTTCCTCTAATTATTTTTCTTCTTCCTTTTTCTTCTTCTAATTATTTTTGTTCTTTTTTTTCCTCTAATTATTTTTCTTCTTTTTTTTCTTTTAATTCTTTTCTTCTTTTTCTTCCTCTAATTCTTTTTCTTCTTCTTTTTCTTTCCCTAATTCTTCTTTTTCTTCCTTTTTTTTCTCTAATTCTTCATCTTCTTTTTAATCCTATCTTTATTTTTCTTGTTGTACTTTTTCTCCCAGGGGTAGTTTCATGACCCTGGTAGTAGTATGAACCTCCATCTGTACTGTAAACCTAAGAAAACATATATTTGACAAGGCTTTCATAGGAGATTTGGGCACTTCCAGGGGTAGTTTTATGACCCCAGTGGTAGTTTGACCCTTCCTCTGTACCAAGAACCTAAGAACACGCATATTTGACTAGGCTTTCATACGAGTTCAGGGCATTTCCAGGGGGAGTTTTATGACCCCAGTGGTAGTTTGACCCTTCCTCTGTACAAAGAACCTAAGAACACGCATATTTGACTAGGCTTTCATACGAGTTCAGGGCATTTCGAGGGGGAGTTTTATGACCCCAGTGGTAGTTTGACCCTTTCTCTGTACCAGGAACCCCAAAACACAGACATGAGAACCCAGTTAACCTCATTTTTGACCTCTGGAAATTGTCAACATGGGAGGCGGAAACTTCTCATCACACCAACCTGACACAGTGATGATCCCATTGATGTTTCAGGAACCCTCGTGTGTCCTGCCGTGACCTGCCGGGGATCAACCCGGAGCTGTGGAAGGAGCGCGTGTCATGTGGGGTAGGCACATAGCTGGGCGTTATCGCGATAAGTTATCGCGATACTTTATCGCTGATAACAAAATCGGATTATCGACCATCCGCTACTTATTTAAATATATATCGGTATCTTCGTTACTTTTGTAACCAAACTAGCGATGATCGCTACTTTTTTTCCGCCTCTCAGAAAAAAACGTTGTCTCCCTACTGCGCATGCGTGGCCCGGTGTTGTATGAAAAAACTTCGGGGTATGAAATATCTTCGGTGATGAGATTTCATGCTTAGATCATGAAAATTAAAACACTAGGTTATTTATTTTATGCTACTCAAAAATCAATATCTCATAGAGAAAATCATTTAACTTTGCCCCAAAAATGATTATTCACTGCCTCAAATTTGATATTCCATATTCGTTTGTGACCATGCCATGATGCTGAAGGCACCCGGTGTTGTGTTATTTGGTGTCCCATCGTCAAAAGCTGGCGCTTTTGTTTACAAACACTGGTCTCTCGTGAACTGCATGCTCAGACCATTAAGTGTAGACCTGTTCAGTCTCACAATGCTTTTTTAACACATTAAGAGTTGCTGGAAAGCTGAATCAAACATACAGTACCACCATCCTCGCTGTTTCTAGAATGACGTACACTCTGTACATATAAATACAACTCGTACAGAGTGTCGTTCTAAAAACAGCGAGGATGGTAGTGGTACTATATGTCTGATTCAGCCTTCCAGCAACTCTTAATTATTTAAAAGCTTTGTGAGACTGTACAATCTACGCTTGCTGGTCTGAGCATGCACCGTTCACGAGAGACCAGTGTTTGTAAACAATTTTTGACGGTGGGGACGCCAAATAACACAACACCGGTTCAGGCATTTCCAGTATTACCGTCTATATGTACGTGTCAACGTGTGATTTTCAGGTTTTGTAAGTTTCCTAAAATACAGATAATGAAAATTTGAATTCATCAATGTTGTTCTATCTGAAATATCAATATAGTATCGTTTTCGCCTATCGGACTTATCGCTAGCTAGTTTCGGAATTGCGGATTTATATCGGGTATCGGTTATCGGTTATTGCCTATATTTGTGTCTCTAGTTAACGAATATCGGTTATCGCCGTTAAGGTTTTTCATTATCAGTTATCGGTTATCGGGAATAAGGTTTTCTGTTATCGTGCCCAGCTATGGGTAGGCAGGACTAATATTGACTTCAGGGCGGCCGAGCGCATATCACCCTGTGTCATGTGCACCTGTACCAAGGAAGGGGTGAGTGATGTGTGTGTTTTCCTTGCTATAGGGGGATGAGGAAGGGGTGACAAGAGTGAAGGGGTGAGAGATATGTGTTTGTCCTTGCTATAGGGGGGAGAGGAAGGGTGACAGGAGTGAAGGGGTGACAATGCATGACTTTCCTTTCTATAGGGTGAGGAAGGGGTGTTTAAAGGGGTGACAAGAGTGAAGGGGTGACAATGCATGACTTTCCTTTCTTTAGGGTGAGGAAGGGGTGTTTAAAGGGGTGACAAGAGTGAAGGGGTGACAGAATGTGAGACTTTCCTTTCTATAGGGTGAGGAAGGGGTGTTTAAAGGGGTGACAAGAGTGAAGGGGTGACAGAATGTGAGACTTTCCTTTCTATAGGGTGAGGAAGGGGTGTTTAAAGGGGTGACAGGAGTGAAGGGGTGACAATGCATGACTTTCCTTTCTATAGGGTGAGGAAGGGGTGTTTAAAGGGGTGACAGGAGTGAAGGGGTGACAATGCATGACTTTCCTTTCTTTAGGGTGAGGAAGGGGTGACAGTGCATGACTTTCCTTTCTATAGGGTGAGGAAGAGGTGTTTAACCCTTTCCTTGCGCGCGGTGCGGACGCGACTATCCCCTCGGGTGCAGTTGGGCTGTCCAATGGGGGGTCTCTTTTAACCCCTGTATCTCAAAAACTATTCATCACAGCTAGAAACCAAAAACACCACTGGAAAGAATCTATAGGAGTCGGCTATGTATGCCTCTCTTGCGAACGTACATGCACGTTCAGGGAGTGTTGAATGTTAACACTTACGTCGGTGTGTTAGTAAGTAAATATTTATTGCTATCAAAACATCATATACATAGATGCAAACAAAAACATCGTTAACTAAGCATCGGTCTGTGTGTGTGTGTGTGTGTGTGTGTGTGTGTGTTTAGAGAAGTGTTTAACCCGGTAACAGCGGGTATCATGTTTCTTAATGGTCCTTCTAAGCAAGAAAAATGAGGAAAATCATCATCCATACAAACCATTTCATAATATATATCAAAGCATTTGTGATCAGTTTATGTATCATCTTTTGGGGGGGTGTTATATCATGGCACAAATTTGGCCCGTCGCTGCTACACGGTAAAGCCACAAATTTGGCCCGTCGCTGCTACACGGTAAAGACACAAATTTGGCCCGTCGCTGCTACACGGTAAAGCCACAAATTTGGCCCGTCGCTGCTACACGGTAAAGATTACCAACCTAAATATTTTCCTGCGTCACCAATAACATATATTTAGATAGTGCTTTAAGATATACCAAGTCAATTTTTGGCTCACGTACGTTCGATAAACACTTTCAGAACAACTTTACGAGCTCCGCAAGACCAGCCTGGGACGTGTGATCTGCGACAACAGCGACAAGCTCCAGCACGTCCAGCCCAAGGTCATGCTGGAGGCTGATTCCTTCCTGTAAGTATGAGAATGACGGTCAAACTATGAGGCTCTGTTTGAGTCAGTATGTGCTGTTTTAATAAGTGTGTTTACGATAGTTTTAAGCTTGTATTCTTAAGCATCTCAGAGCGCCAGATCGCCAGTTTGAAAATACAGTAAAACCCCGATTATCCGAAATGGAAGGCCTCTTCTTCTTTCGATAAGCTTTTTCGGATAAAATTATTTATGCTCGCCATTTTTTGATCGCCGCTTTGATCGTCGCATTGTGTTCTGCTGTATGGTAAGGACGACTTTTCCTTTCCGGTTTTTTTGCCGCTGCACCTACGTCTGCTTGCGGGGCGTGAGTGCGTGTTGTTTTTGTTTTAGAGTTTGTTTTTTTTTTTTTTTGTATTGATCTATCTACTACCGTTACAAGCTTTTTTCAATACGTAATATTCGATTTCATTTATTTAACTGTTCTAATCTTTTTAATATTATATTACTTATATTATTACTTTTTTTATTATTTTTGTTTTTTTATTATTTGATTTTTTTTTTATAGTTACATAGATAGATAGAACGTGAATGTTGGATAGATGCGTGTGTGTGTGTGTTTATGTGACGAGCTATGTGTTACGTCTACGCATGTGTTGCCATTATGAGGGAATGTTTTGGGTTAAGGAAGGGACGGATAGCTGGACAGACAGACAGAGGACCAGGTGATAGTTAACCAAGTTTTGCACCCACAGCAATGCCCCAATGGCCTCTTGCAGACTCCTTACGTTCTCAAGTTCTTATATTGTCACCACGAGGGAAAGTCTTTGGTTTAGGAAGGGACGGGTAGTTAGGCAGACAGACAGAGGATCAGGCAATAATTAACCAAGCTCTCCACGCACAGGAACGCCCCAATGGCCCCTTGCACCCTCCTTACGTTCTCAAGTTCTTATATTGTCACTATGAGGGGATGGCTTTGGTTAGGAAAGGCACGGGTAGCTAGGCAGACAGACAGAGAACCAGGCAATAGTTAACCAAGCTCTCCACGCACAGGAACGCCCCAATGGCCTCTTGCATCCTCCTTATGTTTTCAAGTTCTTATATTGTCACTATGAGGGAAAGTCTTTGGTTAAGGAAGGGACGGGTAGTTAGGCAGACAGACAGAGGACCAGGCGATAGTTAACCAAGCTCTCCACGCACAGGAATGCCCCAATGGCCTGCCAGGGAAAGAATATCAAGGGTGTGGACCTGAATAAGTGGAAGACCGCCAGCCCCAACTTCATCATTCCCGACAAGATGCTTCAGGAGAGCATTGAGAGGGCCAGGCGCGACAGCACCAACATGAGGGACTTCGAGTGTAACCCCTGGGAAGCACGTGAGTGTGTGTGTGTGTGTGTGTGTGTGTGTGTGTGTGTGTTTTCTTTTTTCTTTTAATTTCATCGGTCAATATTTCTAAGTGTATGTTTCTGTGTGTGTGTGTGTGTGTGTGTTTTCTTTTTTCTTTTAATTTCATCGGTTAATGTTTCTAAGTCTGTATATTTCTGTGTGTGTGTGTGTGTGTGTGTGAGAGAGAGAGAGAGAGAGAGAGAGAGAGAGAGAGAGAGAGAGATTTACTTATCTATATGTACGTATGTAATATAATGATAATGATGATGATGATGATGATAGTGAGGTCAGTACAGGGGGCGGGAAGGATGGAGGGGAGGGGGGAGTGACCTAGGATGACCCCAAATACACACAATGACCTAGTTTGACTGACATTATTATTATTATTTTTTTCTCTGACCATCTTGTGAGCCTATGGGGAGGCCTATTCTGACATGACTAGTGATTGGTGTGTGTGTGTGTGTGTGTGTGTGTGTTTCATTATGGAAAAGGCCTATCGAAATCTACAGAACTATACTGACATGACTAGTGATTGTGTGTGTGTGTGTGTGTGTGTGTGTTTCATTATGGCAAAGGCCTATCGAAATCTACAGAACTATACTGACATGACTAGTGATCGTGTGTGTGTGTGTGTGTGTGTGTGTGTGTGTTTCTTTATGGAAAAGGCCTATCGAAATCTACAGAACTATACTGACATGACTAGTGATTGTGTGTGTGTGTGTGTGTGTGTGTGTGTGTGTGTGTGTGTGTAGCCCTGGAGCCCAACTTAACAATGACACACACTGGAACATAATAATCCCATAATAAACACAAATATAACACTTAAAAATCAGGTATAAATCACAGTATAGCGTGTTCAGCGAAGTCCGAGGTGTAATTAACAGATGCCGTGAAGACTAGCTTGCCGGCACACCCTAACGCACACACCGAACACACTCTACCCTT
>NC_066540.1:850612-883112 GCF_024679095.1 Eriocheir sinensis | reverse complement strand
ATTGACGTGAGCGACATCATGGAAATCCCCAGTGTGTTTGAGTGTGACGACCAGACCTGCCTTGCGACCATACATCACGATTCCGTACGGCGACAGGATGGTGCAATAACCTGAATTTCCCGTCCTTCGGCAAGTCATTCCGGGCCAAGAGTCGTCTGTTGAGGCCCTCCTATTAAGGTGGTGAGTGTGTGTGTGTGTGTGTGTGTGTGTGAGGGAGGGTTGTGTCTGTGTGTGTGTGCGTCTGTGTGTGTGTTAAGTTAGATGAGGATTACGTAATATCAATTCTGTGTGTGTGTGTGTGTGTGTGTGTGTGTGTGTGTGAGAATGAGAAGGGAAGGGAAGGGAAGAGAAGAGAAGAGAAGGGAAGAGAAGAGAAGAGAAGGGAAGGGAAGGGAAGAGAAGAGAAGAGAAGAGAAGAGAAGAGAAGAGAAGAGAAGAGAAGAGAAGGGAAGGGAAGAGAAGAGAAGAGAAGAGAAGAGAAGAGAAGAGAAGAGAAGAGAAGAGAAGAGAAGGGAAGGGAAGAGAAGAGAAGGGTAAGAAAAATGAAAGAAAATGAGAGAGAGAGAGAGAGAGAGAGAGAATATGCATGTATATGTATAGACAAACAAATTATAGCCACCACCACTACTACTACTACTACTACTACTACTACTACTACTACTACCATTACTACTACTACTACCATTACTACTACTACTACCATTACTACTACTAATACAACTACTACCATTACTACAACAACTATCCCTCTATTTTCAGGCCTATCTAAGCCACTACTACTACTACTACTACTACTACTACTACTACTACTACTACTACCATTACTACTACTACTACCATTACTACTACAACTACTACCATTACTACAACAACTATCCCCCTATTTCCAGGCCTATCTAAGCCACTACTACTACTACTACTACTACTACTACTACTACTACTACTACTACCATTACTACTACTACTACCATTACTACTACTACTACTACAACTACTACCATTACTACAACAACTATCCCCCTATTTCCAGGCCTATCTAAGCCACTACTACTACTACTACTACTACTACTACTACTACTACTACTACTACTACTACTACTACTACTACTACTACTATTAACCCCACTATTCTACCTCCATTTCCAGGGCTATCAAAACCCCGAGCTGCGTCAATCACAGGTCAGCCTCTTCCCTCCCCTCGGCTAATCTCTACGAACATGCACAACGATGTCTCGGCTCCTCATGTTCGCTACACCCTCATGGTCATGCAATGGGGGCAGCTTATCGACCATGACATCATCTTCACGCCCATCAACAAAGGTATGTGTGTGTGTGTGTGTGTGTGTGTGTGTGTGTGTGTGTGTGTGTGTAAGTAATGGTTTATTGCTAACATTTTAAGAGAGTTTTCCAATTGTATAACTTTAAATATCTTGGCTATATCAATGTATGTGTGTGTGTGTGTGTGTGTGTGTGTGTAAGTAAGTAATGGTTTATTGCTAACATTTTAAAAGAGTTTTCCAATTGAATAACTTTAAATATCTTGGCTGTATCTGTGTGTGTGTGTGTGTGTGTGTGTGTGTGTGTGTAAGTAATGGTTTTTTGCTAACATATTTAAGACAGTTTTCCAATTGTATAACTTTAAATATCTTGGCTATATCTATGTCTGTGTGTGTGTGTGTGTGTGTGTGTGTGTGTGTGTTTAAGTAAGTAATGGTTTATTACTAACATTTTAAGAGAGTTTTCCAATTGAATAACTTTAAATATCTTGGCTATATCAATGTCTGTGTGTGTGTGTGTGTGTGTGTGTGTGTGTAAGTAATGGTTTATTGCTAACATATTTAAGACAGTTTTCCAATTGTATAACTTTAAATATCTTGGCTATATCAATGTCTGTGTGTGTGTGTGTGTGTGTGTGTGTGTGTGTGTGTGTGTGTGTGTGTTTGTTATTTAAGACAGTTTTCCAGTTGCATAACTTAAATACCTTGGCTATATCTATGTCTCTGTTTTATATATATCTGACCTCTCTCTCTCCTCTCTCTCTCTCTCTCTCTCTCTCTCCATTCTTGACTGCTGGCGCTGTGACCCACCCCAGTTTGTTCACCCCCCGTGCTTCCTTCCCGGCATTCCCTCCACTTTCCATCAGTCTGTATCCCTCTGACGCGCTCATGCCGGGGCAGCTGACTGGCATATGTGTGTGTGTGTGTGTGTGTGTGTGTGTGTGTGTGTGTACCTAACTTACCCCAACTTAACTTAACCATTATCTAAGTTGGTCTTGAAATCATAAATCGTATGTGTATGTGTGTGTGTGTCTGTGTGTGTGTATGTGTATGTGTTTACATTGTTTTCTTTTTATACTTCTCTCTCTCTCTCTCTCTCTCTCCTTGACCTTTCTCGACCCAGGTTGCTGAGAGCAGATGAACCAGGTCACTGCATTTGTGGACACCTCACACACCTATGGCTCAGACAAGTGTGAACAGAGACAACTGAGAATGCTAACGGTGAGGGTTTGTTATTGTTATTGTTATTGTTATTATTATTATTAGTAGTAGTATTAGTATTAGTATTGTTGTTGTTATTATGGAAGGGAAGGAAAGGAGAGAGAGATGGAAGGTAATGAGAGAGAGAGAGAGAGAGAGAGAAGAAAAAATGAGAAGAGAAGGAAAGGAAAGGAGAGAGTGAGAGAGAGAGAGAGAGAGAGAGAGAGAGAGAGAAGAAAGGAGAAGAAAGGAGAAGAGGAAAGGAGAGAGAGAGAGAGAGAGAGAGAGAGAGAGAGAGAGAGAGAGAGAGAGAGAGAGAGAGAGAGAGAGAGAGAGAGAGAGAGAGAGACTAATATCACCATTGTCACTCTACAGGATGGCAAGCTGCGTGGCACTCCTAACCCCTTGGGAGGCAAGCTGCTGCTGCCCACTGAGCAGGAGAATCATGAGTGCCAGGCGCCATCAGGAAGGTGTTTCATAGGAGGTAGGTCCCCAGAGAGTGCCATACACACCCTGGCAATATACAACACCATTGGCACTATAGAACACCCTGATACTACACACTGCATCTTGGCACTATATACAACAGCTTGGCACTATATCCAGAACACCCTTGGCACTATAGAACAGCCTGGCACTATACAGAACACCCTTGGCACTATAGAACAGCCTGGCACTATACAGAACACCCTTGGCACTATAGAACAGCCTGGCACTATACAGAACACCCTTGGCACTATAGAACAGCCTGGCACTATACAGAACACCCTTGGCACTATACACAGAACACACTTTTCTTCCTCTTAATTCTTTTTTTCTTCTTTTTCTTCTTCTAATTATTTTTCTTGTCCTTTTTCTTCTTCTAATTATTTTCTTCTAATTATTTTTCTTCTTTTTCTTCCTTAAATTCTTTCCTTCTTCTTTTTCTTCCTCTAATTCTTTTTCTTCTTCTTTTCCTTCCTCTAATTCTTCTTCTTTTTCTTTTTCTTCCTCTAATTCTTTTTCTTCTTCTTTTCTTCCTCTAATTCTTCTTCTTCTTTTTCTTCCTCTAATTCTTTTTCTTGTCCTTTTTCTTCCTCTAATTCTTTTTCTTCTTCTTTTTCTTCCTTTAATTCTTTTCTTCTTCTTTTTCTTCCTCTAATTCTTCTTCTTTTTCTTCCTCTAATTCTTCTTCTTTTTCTTCCTCTAAATCTTCTTCTTCCTCTAATTCTTTTTCTTGTCCTTTTCTTCCTCTAATTCTTTTTCTTGTCCTTTTCTTCCTCTAATTCTTTTTTTCTTCTTTTTCTTCCTCTTCTTCTTCTTTTTCTTCCTCTAATTCTTTTTCTTCTTCTTTTTCTTCCTCTAATTCTTTTTCTTGTCCTTTTCTTCCTCTAATTCTTCTTCTTCTTTTTCTTCCTCTAATTCTTTTTCTTCTTCTTTTTCTTCCTCTAATTCTTTTTCTTCTCCTTTTTCTTCCTCTAATTCTTTTTCTTCTTTTTCTTTTTCTAATTATTTTTCTTCTTCTTTTCTTCCTCTAATTATTTTTTCTTCTTTTTCTTCCTCTAATTCTTTTTCTTCTTCTTTTTCTTCCTCTAATTCTTTTCTTCTTCTTTTTCTTCTTCTAATTATTTTTCTTCTTTTTCTTCCTTTAATTCTTTTCTTCTTCTTTTTCTTCCTCTAATTCTTTTCCTTTTTCTTCCTCTAATTCTTTTTCTTCTTCTTTTTCCTCTTCTAATTATTTTTCTTCTTCTTTTTCTTTCTCTAATCTTCTTTTTCTTCCTCTAATTCTTTTTCTTCTTCTTTTTCTTCTTCTAATTCTTCTTCTTTTTCTTCCTTTAATTCTTTTTCTTCTTCTTTTTCTTCCTCTAATTCTTTTTCTTCTTCTTTTTCTTCCTCTAATTCTTTTTCTTCTTCTTTTTCTTCCTCTAATTCTTTTCCTTCCTCTAATTCTTTTCTTCTTTTTTCTTCCTCTAATTCTTTTTTCTTCTTTTTCTTCTTCTAATTATTTTTCTTTTTTTCCTTCCTCTAATTCTTCTTTTTCTTGTCTTTTTTCTTCTTCTAATTGTTTTTCTTCTTCTTTTTTCTTCCTCTAATTATTTTTCTTCTTTTTGTTCCTCTAATTTTTTTTCTTCTTTTTTTCTTCTTTTAATTATTTTTCTTTTTTTCTTCCTCTAATTATTTATCTTCTTTTGCTTCCTCTAATTCTTTTCTTCTTCCTTTTTTCTTCTTTTGATTTTTCTTCTTTTTCTTCCTCTAATTCTTCTTCTTTTTCTTTTTCTTCCTCTAATTCTTTTTCTTGTCCTTTTTCTTCCTCTAATTCTTCTTCTTTTTCTTCCTCTAATTCTTCTTCTTTTTCTTTTTCTTCCCCTAATTCTTTTTCTTGTCCTTTTTCTTCCTCTAATTCTTCTTCTTTTTCTTCCTCTAATTCTTTTTTGTGTCCTTTTTCTTCCTCTAATTCTTTTTCTTCTTTTTCTTCTTCTAATTCTTTTTCTTCTTCTTTTTCTTCCTCTAATTCTTTTTCTTGTCCTTTTTCTTCCTCTAATTCTTCTTCTTCTTTTTCTTCTTCTAATTCTTTTTCTTCTTCTTTTTCTTCCTCTAATTCTTTTTCTTCTTCTTTTTCTTCCTCTAATTCTTCTTCTTCTTTTTCTTCTTCTAATTTTTTTTTTCTTCCTCTAATTCTTTTTCTTCTTTTTCTTCCTCTAATTCTTTTTCTTCTTCCTTTTTCTTCTTCTAATTATTTTTCTTCTTCTTTTTCTTCTTCTAATTATTTTTCTTCTTTTTCTTCCTGTAACTTTTTTCTCCTTTTTCTTCCTCTAATTATTTTTCTTCTTTTTTCTTTCTCTAATTCTTCTTTTTCTTGGCCTTTTCTTTTTCTTCTTTTTCTTCCTCTAATTATTTTCTTCTTTTTCTTCCTCTAATTCTTTTTCTTCTTCTTTTTTCTTCTTCTAATTATTTTTTTCTTTTTCTTCCTCTAATTATTTTTCTTCTTTTTCTTCCTCTAATTCTTTTCTTCTTCTTTTCTTCCTCTAATCACTTTTCTTCTTCTTTTTCTTCCTTTTTTTCCTCTAATTCTTCTTCCTTTTTTTCCTCTAATTCTTCATTATCTTCTTTTTAATCCTGTCTTTATTTTTCTTGTTGTACTTTTTCTCCCAGGCGACACTCGGCCTCTGAGCAGCCAGGTCTCACTGCGCTTCACACCCTCATGATGCGTGAGCACAACCGCGTCGCTGGGGAGGTCAAGCGCCTCAACAAGCCCTGGAGCGACGAGCAGCTCTTCCAGAACGCCCGGCGTATCGTGACTGCCATCAATCAACATGTGACGCACAATGAGTGGCTGCCGAGAGTCCTGGGATGGAACGCAGTCAACCTGTATGGCCTTAACCTGCTGCCAGAGGGATACTATGAAGGTGAGAGCCTCTAGGGTGCCACTAAGGGTTGTAGGGCACTATGTTCAAGGGGCACTAAGCTTAAGAGGCACTGGGCTTGATGGCTAACTAGTGCTACGTAAAGCTTGAGGGTGACTTGCGCTCTTTGAAATAAAACTCTGACCTCCTTATGACGTAAAATACACCTCAAATACATGATAGACACCCATGATAGTTATAATGGAAGTGTCGTTTTGGTTACACACAATAGCTAACCCAGAGAGTGCAGATTTAAATGCTTAAGTCTGTCCTCGTATGGCAAGTTTTTCATCCTCCTCTGTTCAGATTCTAACACAGCTCACTCTCTCCTTCTCTTCCATCTCCCCTCGGCAGGTTACGACGCATATTGCAACCCTACGGTCCTCAACGAGTGTGGAATAGCCTTCCGCTTCGGCCACTCCCTGCCGAAGCCTTCCCTGGAGCGGATGGACGGAATCTTCGCCAAGCAGGACCCTCCCGTCAAGCTGAGCGAGCACTTCTTCAACCCAGACCTGCTCTACCAACCGGGAATGCTCGACGAAATTATCCGAGGGCTCACAACTGTCTCCATGGAAACGCTTGACTAGCTCTTGACGGATGAAGTCATGAACCATCTATTCGAGGACAAGAAGAGGCCGTTCTCTGGGCTTGGCCTTGCATCACTGAATATCCAGAGAGGTCGCGATCATGGACTACAACCTTATAATGAGTACCGAGCGCTGTGTAACCTTACGCGAGCGAGAAGCTTTGATGACCTACACCGGGAAATCGCACGGCCGGTCATTGAGCGTATGAGGGGGATGTACGCACGCGTCGATGATACTGACCTCTTCACTGGCGGCCTAATCGAAACGCCACTCCACGGAGGACTCGTAGGACCCACCTTCGGCTGTATCCTCGGCATCCAGTTCGGAAACCTTCGGAAGTGTGACCGCCTCTGGTACGAAAATTCTGACCCCTTGGTACGATTCACCGACACACAGCTGACGGAGATAAGGAAGGTGAGTCTCGGGCGAAGGGAAATCGTATATGTTATTTTTTCTCTTTTCTTATTATCTTGGTATTCTCCTTCCTCTCTCTCTCTCTCTCTCTCTCTCTCTCTCTCCTCTTCCTCCTCTCTCTCTCCTGAGGTGAGTCTCGGTCAAATCGTATACGTAATTTTTTTTTCTTTTTTCTTATTTTCTTGGTATTCTCCTTCCTTTCTCAACCTTTCTTCATTTCTTTCCTCACCTTCTCTTCCTCCCTCTCTTCCTCCTCTCCTCCTCCTCCTCCTCCTCCTCCTCTCAAGTCCACTAATACTGAAGCACACATAATCTATCAAACACATTCTATCAGGCATTTTAAATCACTATGTTGTTATGAGTGAGTTTTTTCCTTGCAAAGTCTATCAATAAGTTCTAAGTCCTTTCCTTCCTTATATAGTGTGAGTGTATGTGTGTTAATATGTCTACTAAATCTCTATGTTAGTGTGAGTTTTTTCCTTGCAAAGTCTATCAATAAGTTCTAAGTCATTTCCTTCCTTATATAGTGTGAGTGTGTGTATTAATAAGTATACTAAATCTCTATGTAAGTCTGAATGAGTGTTTTCTACCAGTCTGTCAATAAGTTCTTTCCTTGTGTCGTAAGTAAGAATTCTAACGTGTGTAATTCTTGCAGGTCACGCTTGCCAAGATGCTCTGCGATAACTGTGATAATGTGGAGAGTGAGCAGCGGTCCGTCTTTGACCTTCCTGACCCCTTCCTGTAAGTGAGACTGTTTGGGGGTTAGGTCAATATTGTTAAAGGTCACAGGCTCACATTACAACTGTTTCCCAAGGCCACAGAGAAGATTATCTGGGTTTTCTTGGGTGTTTTTTCCGTTCAATGTGCAGAAGTCAGGTAAAACTTATATATATTTGACTAGGCTCTGTATGAGTTGTAGGCATTTTCAGGGGTATTTTTATGACCCCAGGGGTAGTTTGAACCTTCCTCTGTACCATGAATCTGAGAAACATATCTGACAAGACTTTCATAGGAGTTTGGGGCATTTCCAGGGGTAGTATTATGACCCTGGTGGTAGTTTGAACCTTCATCTGTACTGTGAACCTAAGAAATATATTTGACAAAACTTTCCTAGGAGTTCAGGGCATTTCCAGGGGTAGTTTCATGACCCTGGTAGTAGTATGAACCTCCATCTGTACTGTGAACCTAAGAAAACATATATTTGACAAGGCTTTCATAGGAGATTTGGGCACTTCCAGGGGTAGTTTTATGACCCCAGTGGTAGTTTGACCCTTCCTCTGTACCAAGAACCTAAGAACACGCATATTTGACTAGGCTTTCATACGAGTTCAGGGCATTTCCAGGGGGAGTTTTATGACCCCAGTGGTAGTTTGACCCTTTCTCTGTACCAGGAACCCCAAAACACAGACATGAGAACCCAGTTAACCTCATTTTTGACCTCTGGAAATTGTCAACATGGGAGGCGGAAACTTCTCATCACACCAACCAGACACAGTGATGATCCCATTGATGTTTCAGGAACCCTCGTGTGTCCTGCCGTGACCTGCCGGGGATCAACCCGGAGCTGTGGAAGGAGCGCGTGTCATGTGGGGTCGGCAAGACTAATATTGACATCGGGGCAGCCGAGCGCATATCACCCTGTGTCATGTGCACCTGTACCAAGGAAGGGGTGAGTGATGTGTTTTTGCTATAGGGGTGAGGAAGGTGACAATAGTGAAGGGGTGAGATATATGTGTTTGTCATTGCTATAGGGGGGTGAGGAAGGGTGACAAGAGTGAAGGGGTGAGAGATATGTGTTTGTCCTTGCTATAGGGGGGTGAGGGAGGGGTGACAAGAGTGAAGGGGTGAGAGATATGTGTTTGTCCTTGCTATAGGGGGGTGAGGAAGGGGTGACAAGAGTGAAGGGGTGAGAGCTATGTGTTTGTCCTTGCTATAGGGGGTGAGGAAGGGTGACAAGAGTGAAGGTGAGTGAGAGGAAGGGGTGAGAGATATGTGTTTGTCCTTGCTATAGTTAGCCTGTTCTCACGCCAAGCATCTGCTAGTGAAGTCTTTCTCCTCGGGTGCACCTTCTAAAAGCCCCGGTCCATGTTCAGATGTTTCCGTACAGTGCCACTATTTATATCAAAAGTTAGCCTGTTCTCACGCCAAGCATCTTTCTTTCTCCTTAAACATGATATTATTGTACCGTGTGAGGACCCAGCCTCCTGGTACTGAAGGGAAGTGAGTGGTGTGCTGTATAGGTTAAGTATATGCGGTTACGGGTATGTGGTACCTAACATTGGGACCTGTTTGGGTGAGCTACGAGTGCGGATCTTTGCTCTCTATCTCCAGAGTCTGTGTAGTCCACTGTAAGTCAGATTATACTGCTTACTGTACCAGGAATTACCTTCTGAATAAAGCCTCTATTCTTGAACTTAATGACGCCGCAGTTTGCTTGTTTGAAAAGCTGTTATGACTGTTTCCCAAGGCCACAGAAGGCTAACCGGGTTTTCATGGGTGGTTTAACCGTTCATTGTGCAGAGGGAGTGTAAAACTATCACCAGATCAAAGCAACTAGATATACCACCTTACGGCTCAATAACATCTTGAAAACGATAAAAAAATGCTGTAACTTGCTTTAAAAGTAGCCTGAAAAATGTACCTAAGTCAATTATATCTAAAAAAGTGTCCGGAGATTAACTAAATGGGTTTGGGGCAAGATAAAGTCATAGGTGTGGCCCTTAAGTTTATTTATAAGACTTCATAGTACAGATACAGTTCACATCTTCCGTGACTGGCTTACAGCAGAGTCCAGAGAGAAAAGTACAAGTCATCAGAGTTGACTAACACGATTTCTTTCCCTCGGCAGAATTGAATGGCTGAACGGACATCTCTGGCGTCTTGGTCTGCTTGCAGCACACTGCACACTCTGGAAGAAAGAACACCAAGATGTCAAGTTCCTGCAGAATCAGCCTCTTAGTGAAGAAAATGTGCTTTATTTATTTAATAAATAATTGACAAAAAAAATAATTTTGTATATATTTTAGAAAAACTATATGGCTCACTTTTTGCAATACTATGCAATAAGTATATATATATATATATATATATATATATATATATATATATATATATATATATATATATATATATATATATATATATATATATATATATATATATATATATATATATATATATATATATATATATATATATATATATATATATATATATATATATATATATATATATATATATATATATATATATATATATATATATATATATATATATATATATATATATATATATATATATATATATATATATATATATATATATATATATATATATTCACATGGTCTTAAAGATAGCTATAGACAGTAGCAGACAAAAGTATGCCCTTCCTGGGAGTGTAAATGAACCCAATTCCTTACACTGTGAGTGAGTGAGTGAGTGAGCCGTGACCAGGAACATGATATATATTCACAGCGTGGTCATAAACATAGATATAGACAGTAGCAGGCACCAGTATGACCTTCCTGGGAGTGTATATGAATCCAATTCCTTACACAGTGAGTGAGTGAGCCATGACCAGGAACATGATATATATTCACAGCGTGGTCTTAAACATAGCTATAGACAGTAGCAGGCACCAGTATGACGTTCCTGGGAGTGTATATGAACCCAATTCCTTACACAGTGAGTGAGTAAGTGAGTGAGCCATGACCAGGAACATGATATGTATTCACAGCGTGGTCTTAAACATAGCTATAGACAGTAGCAGGCAAAAACAAACATCCCAATGTAAGTCCCCCTGCAGGTGGTCGTGGCCTGTTTGGGGTTTGATTCTCTTGCACCATTTGTACAAGCATCAGTAATAGCCTTGAAGGTGGGTATTCCAGTGCTTGGCTGGGTTTAGTGTTGCTGTGCTGAGAAGACTGAAGGTGAAGGCTGTAAGGCATAAACCAGCTCACTTAGTGTGTAGGTTATGGAGCCAGTGACCCAGGAAGAGATGCACAACCTGCCCCTCATTCACAGCCTGTAGCATACATAACCTTCCCTGGGTACACCTATAGCCTGGATGGCACACCCAGCCAAAATGTACTGTTAGGTAAGTTGGCCCCAGTGTTGCCTTATTCTGTCCCTGAGTGGTCTGCCCTCCCTGTACAAAGCCTGGCAGGTCACTCAAATGGGTACAAGTGTTAGGGCACGCCTGCTAATCCCGGGTCAAGGACTTTCTTTTCTGGTTTTACAACTAAAATAATTTACTCATGTCCCAGCATACAGTACTAATTGGGTGTTGCAATTATTACAGGCTTGAAGAAAAAGGCAAATAAGAGGAAGAGGAGAAGAAGAAGAGGAGGAGGAGGTAAGTTTTAATTTTTCCTCACTCTTAGGAATGGTTTCTCTCTCTCTCTCTCTCTGCTCAAGTTAGTGGCAATGTAGACCCCACAAGACCAGCACAAAGTCATCCTTATCCTTAACGGGGAGGGCCTCTGTCATCGTCAAATAGCACAGCCGACTGGTGTGTCCATCTCTAACGTATGAATGGGTCTGCAGACATGTGGCCACAGGCTCCACTAGTGACAGGCCTCAAAGCCTTGCAGCAGAGTTTTAACAGTGTAATCACAGGAGGGGTGCATACAATCATTATTAAATAGATACCTATCATCCTCATATATCGTATAGCTATCCATGCTGGTGCAGTATGTGTTTTACGTATTAATTTTGGCAGATATTATAATTCTGTATACTTTTACCGGTAATTATGCTTCTATACCACCACCTAGAGTTATCATTGACTCAATTAAATAAGGATGAGGTCAGCCCCAGCATTTAAACTGCCTGAGAATGGTCCATGTTATTAAGGATGTACCAATACCAAAATTTTTACCGATACCGATACCCCAATATTTGACTGATACCTATACTTGTGCATTAATTTTTTTATACAATAATTCCAGCAGCTAAAAGGCAATATCAAATGTTAATAAAAAAAAACACTACTCATTGTTCCACCATAGAAGGGAAGAAAAAAGAAAGTACATTAGTACTCTTAAAATGTGCTGATACCACCCATACCGATACATCCCTACATGTTATCAAAGGTTTCTGCACCCAAGCACACACACACACACACACACACACACACACACACACACACACACACACACACACACACACACACACACACTTAACATGGCTTTGGTAGGAGTTGTGGGCCTTTCCATGGCTAGTGTTTTGACCCTGGTGGGAGTCTGACAAGGCTTCTGTACCCATAACTCTAAAAACTCCTGAGAACACATTTTCCTCTTTTTTGGCATTTAGTTGGCAGCGTCTCAGAATAGCGATCAATGTCCTGAGTGGAATGGCTGACAAAATAATTGCATCCACAGCACAGTCTCATAATAATTGTCAATAATCTCTGTAATGCATTGAGGACCTAATGTCAGTGACTCGGAGCTGAGTTAGTTAGCACCAGAATGACATCTTGCATACGAACAAGCACCCTTACGGTCAAGAATTATCACCCCAACCAATTATTATAGTACGCTTACGTCAACGATGTATTCACAGCATATGAGCAATGCATTGTCTTGTCAAGGCTCATCAGTGCACTTGTGATCCTGAGTCACTGGCACCTCTCACCTTCACTGAGCTTGGGTACACAGGGCTAACACGTAGTTTGGAAAGTTTTGTTTAGTGGGCAGCGCAATATCTGTGGTCATATGCCAAAGAAAGACAGGAGGAGAAGGAATTATAGAAGGGAACAGATCTCAGGAGACGGGACACGACACTTGATTAATACTTGGTACACTACTGGGTGGACAGGGGCGTAGGGTATCGGAAAGGCCGCCTAATTTTTTTCACTCCGCCCGGGAATCAAACCCGGGCTCTCTCGGTTGTGAGCCGAGTGTGCTAACCACTGCTTATCGTGTAGCAGCGACGGGCCAAATTTGTGGCTTATTGTGTAGCAGTGACGGGCCAAATTTGTGGCTTATCGTGTAGCAGCGACGGGCCATATTTGTGCCATGATTTAAACCCCCCAAAACAGATGATACATAATCTGATCACAAATGCTTTGATATATATTATGAAATGGTTTGTGTGAGGGGTGATTTTTTATCATTTTTCTCGCTTGGAGGGACCATTAAGAAACATGATCCACGCTGCTACCACCGGGTTAAACCTCTCAAGGTGATACTACCAATGGTTCTGGAGGAATAAGGCACAGGACTTTTATTGCAGAACCTGTACAGGGACCAGAACTGACCACTACATCAATAAAACTACCACTGGTGTCATCAAACTACCCCTGGAAATACCGAGAACTCCAACAAAAGTCTTCTCAAATGAGTGTTTCTCAGGTTCATGGTACAGAACAAGGGTCTCTCTACCACCAGTGTCATAAAACTACCCCTGGAAATGGTGAGAACTCCCACAAAAGTCTTCTCAAAAGTGTGTTTTTAAGGTTCATGGTACAGAAGCAGGGTCACACTACCAGCAGGGTCATCAAACTACCTCTGGAAATGCTGCAAACCTTCATGAAAGCCTCGTCAAATGTGTGTTTCTTAGGTTTATGGTACAGAAGGAGGGTGTCTCTCTACCACCAGGGTCATACAAGTGCAGCATACAATAACTAATGAGGGAGTCACCTATATGCCTGATGGAGGTCACAAAATCTGCAGTCATAACCAGCTTCCCAGGATTCAGAATACCCAGGCTAAGACATTAGTGGTAACAGCTCCATGCCATAGTGCCCTGATACTGCCGCTTCATGCCGTATAGCATAGTAAGACACACTCGTAGGACTCGACGGCACTTTTATTAGTATTAGTATTCATTTTACCAGTTATTATTATTCGTATATATTAATCTGTGCTTTAATAGGTCAAGTAAGTTCAGCGCACACAAGTTTTAGCTGGAAACACTTGTGGTTGAGGCTGACATTTTATCATAGCCATAGAAGTGGACCCATAGTTATGGAGGGATTTTTTCAGGCTCAAAAAGTAGACTTGTACACTAAAATTTAGGTCATATCTTCTTCATCTGCTATCTAACTCTACCTGGTATTATAATTTGCTATGTAACTCTACCTGTGACATATTATATTTGGTATTATAATCTGCTATCGTATTCCAGCATCCATCTTGCTCTCTCGTGGTACAGAGGAGAATTATCTGTGCCATTACCAAGATGGCACATGCTGCCACCATGCCAGTTAACCTCTGAGGGTGCCACGGCCCTGCTGTCAAGCTCCTGAGCCCTAAGGAAAGCTGCATCAGGGAGCACGTCATTCTTTTCAGTGCTACGTCCAGGACTTAAAGCTACATGGCCTAAGACTGTACCTTTGGCCACACAGAGGGGAAAACAATGAACGAGGGAGTTGTCTTTACGCCCACTGACTACAAGGAGGCCACAAAATCTCCTGTGGTAATTAGTTTCCCGGGGAATAGAGTGACTCAACAGGACTTCCTTGGCTACAGTGCCCTTGGAATATTAATTCATCACCAAACGCAAGGCACCGGGAACACCCTTCGGAGACTGCCTGCTTCATCTGGGGTATGGGGAAGGGGCAGGTTCATATCATTAAACATTGCCACACACGCACACACACTTGACAAGGCTTTCAGTGGAGTCTTTGACATTTCCAGGGTAGTTTTGTGACCCTGTAACCCATGAACCTAAACACACAGATTTGATATGGCTTTTGTAAAAGTTTTAGGCCTCCCTCTGTACCATGAAGAGAATCACACATTTGACAAGGTTTTCATTCCTAGGGGTAGGTTAATGACCCTGGTGGTGGTTAAACCCTCCCTCTGTACCATGAAGAGAATCACACATTTGACAAGGTTTTCATTCCTAGGGGTAGTTTAATGTCCCTGGTGGTGGTTAAACCCTCCCTCTGTACCATGAAGAGAAACACACATTGGACAAGGCTTTCATTCCTAGGGGTAGTTTAATGTCCCTGGTGGTGGATAAACCCTCCCTCTGTACCATGAAGAGAAACACACATTGGACAAGGCTTTCATTCCTAGGGGTAGTTTAATGTCCCTGGTGGTGGATAAACCCTCTCTCTGTACCATGAAGAGAAACACACATTGGACAAGGCTTTCATTCCTAGGGGTAGGTTAATGACCCTGGTGGTGGTTAAACCCTCCCTCTGTACCATGAAGAGAAACACACATTTAACAAAGCTTTCCCAGGGGTAGTTTCATGACCCTGCTGGTAATCTGAACTTTCTTCTGTACCATGAACCTAAAAAACACACCCATTAGAGCTCGATTGATCTCCTTTTTGGCACTGGGAAATAAAGATGTGGGAAGCAAAAGCACCTGAGAATAGTGAGCTGAGAGTCTTGGGTTAATATGAAGTTTATGGAAGCCAGGGTCCCTGTTAGTCAGCTAGTTAGTTAGTCAGTTCATTCATGAGTTAACCCCTTGAGTGCAGAAATTTCTATAGGAAGACATCACCAAGCTACAGGAATGGAACAAAAAGTGGCTGCTACAATTCAATGAAGAAAAACGTAAAGTCCTGCACTTGGGAGGGAATATCCAGCACACCAATACCACATGGGAAACACTCCACTAACCACCACAGAGGCAGAGAAAGACCTGGAAGTATATGTTACCAGGCTAACAGTGAAAACCAAATCCATGCCAATCGCAGCAGACGGGTTAAGATGTCTTAGAGGAGCGGAGTACATAGTCGCATTGCCATGGTTAATATTACAGCACAGAGTTTTACAATACTATTCACAACAGATCTTGCTTGGAAAAGTACAGCTTAAGGCAGGGGAGGGGAACCTTTTCAGAGCGAGGGCCAGATGACACTCTCGGGAGCAGTCTACCGAAGCTGCATGGGTTTACGAGTGCCTGACTTTACGAGTGTTTTGATTCACAAGCAAAAAGTAATCACAAGTTTGGCTTGTGATCGGTGCCCTGGTGTACCCTGTTTGTACAAGTGGAAGACAATGGCATGGGTTCCCTTTGTTCGCTGCAAGACCTCAGGGGCGGATGCACCAAGCGTTTACTTCACAGTTTTGTGCCTCACCAACAAAGTGGGACTGACAGAGCTCCTTGCTATCAACTTGAATTTGGCATTCACATAACACTGATGACATCATGAGGAGTGCCAGCAAGGGAGAGAGAGAGAGAGAGAGAGAGAGAGAGAGAGAGAGAGAGAGAGAGAGAGAGAGAGAGAGAGAGAGAGAGAGAGAGAGAGAGAGAGAGAGATTACTTCCTCTAAATCTGATACACAAAGTCTAAATGGATGTATATAACCCCCCCTTTGCAGCCATGGACTCTCCTAACGAAACAGACCAGCTATAATGTAAGCTATCTAATGGGGGCCTTCTCCCCCTCAACAACTTAACAAAACTACAAAAAAGCATCACACTTTCCCTCCTTATTATCAAAATTCCTTGACTGCTCGTTAACCATTTTAGAAAAAATAAATTAACACTCACCAATGGGCTCCTCCTGTGTTCCTCTTCTTCTTCTTCTTCTTCTTCTTCCTCCTCCTCCTCCTCCTCCTCCTCCTCTTCTTCGTTTGGTAGTGTCTGCAAATCAAGTTATGTGTCAATTAACTGTGTAAACATTAACACACTGTTTTTTACAGTAAACAGTTCAAGAAAAAAAAGGAACCAGTAATGAAAAAAAGCCCGTCACTCCAAAAAGATATCATTATAAATTGGGTGCAACAACTTCAGCATGCGATGGTGTACCCAGTGCAGTCCAGCCCAGTATCACAAATCTACAACAAAATGACCTGACCTGTCTCCTAAAACCTAGTCCTGATTTGAGTATGTAATGACCTAGCCACCATAGTAACCTGTCCCAAACATTCATAACAGCTTTTCAAATGAGCAGAGTGCGGCGTCATTACATTCAAGGCTTTATTCAGAAGGTAATTCCTAACCTATACAGCACACTTCCCTTCAGTACCAGGAGGCTGCCATGTCCCCACACGGCACAATGATACGCTGTTTAACCCTTCAACTAACACGCTGTATGTACCCCACCATTGCCTGGAAGAGTGAGCGTAATGGGGGAAGAATGGGCACCTTGGGGAGGGCCTGGACCCCATTTGAGTAAACCCCATTGACTCTACTGTTTGGCAAGTGCAATTTAGCTTATCCGAAGGGTTTGGCGGCCCCAGTCAAGTGCGATATATGAGGTACAGTCAACGTTGCCAGCTTACCATGAACCACCGTGAACATATATCGCATTTTTTTCATTTTTTACTCATAAGTATTGACACAAA
The DNA here is from genome assembly GCF_024679095.1 of Eriocheir sinensis. Classification (NCBI taxonomy): domain Eukaryota; kingdom Metazoa; phylum Arthropoda; class Malacostraca; order Decapoda; family Varunidae; genus Eriocheir; species Eriocheir sinensis. The sequence goes on along the minus strand of NC_066540.1, from coordinate 866,000 downwards.
AGCATCAATACTTGACACTAATAACATTAACTTTAATTTTAGGGCATTATTGGTGCTTGTACAATAGTTTTAGGGTCTTGAAACAATATATGCAATGATTTGAGTACATGGCAACGCTGGGTACAGTGTTGCTGTGATGGGTATACTGTGGACTTATAATAATGTAATATGACAGTGTACAATCTAGGTCAGTCATGGCACACACCCATTGTAGCTTAGGGGCGGGATTCATCAAACCATTTACCGGACCTCTGTCTGGTAAGTCTCGCGGTATCTCCGCCCACCCGGTAAATCGGCATTCATCAACCACTTACCGGAGCCGTGGTAAGGCCAAAAGTTACTGCGGCTCCGAGCACCCGTAACTGAGTTACCACAGGCGTGGTAAGTGCTTAGACACTGCCGCGGCTCATGTTCGGAGGCGATTTTGAGCCAATGTATTTTTTACCTCGTGATGTGCCCTACACCATCAGAAGCAGAAAAGTATGCAGATTTCGGATCTGGGCTTATAGAAGCGATGTGACGAAAACCAGCTGAGTACGAAGGAGTTGAAGAGAAATAAATGCAAGAAAATGTGTACTCCCTATTCATTTAACTTTGATTTTCGTATGTGTATTTACACATTATTGTTACAATTTTATGCTAGTGTGATGCAGAATTTTCTCAGGAAGATGATGGTGGTCTCCATTTTTCTCAAAAATGAATGTTGGGGTCAGGAAACGGGGTGGGAGTGAGGTGTGTGAAGTCGTCGGTTTGGGATGAACTGGGCACACCCGTGCACAGCCTCAGACAAATCTGTGTTTCTTTAAGTTCTTGGTGCAGAGGAAGGGTCACACTACCACCAGGGTCATTAAACTAGCCCTGGAAATGCCCCAAACTCCTGTGAAAGTCTAGACAAATATGTGTTTCTTTAGGTTCAAGGTACAGAGGAAGGGTCACACTACCTCCAGAGTCATAAAACTACCCCTGGAAATGCCCCAAACTCCAATTAAAGTCTTGACAAATGAGTTCCTTTAAATTCTTGGTACAGAGGAAGGGTCACACTACCACCAGGGTCATTAAACTAGCCCTGGAAATGCCTCTCAAAGCTCCTATGAAAACCTCAAATATGTAAACTGCTGAAGGGTTTAAATAACCTGGCTTTTTATCCTAATCTATCCAAGAGACAAGAAGGAATGAAGGAAGGAAGGAAGAAAGGAGAGTTTTATGGAAGGAAAATGATTCAACACTCACCAATGTCTGTCTGTCTGTCTGCCTGTCTGCTGGTCTTCAAAGTCATCCTCCTCTTCCTCTTCATCATCTTCTTTTTCTTCCTCTTCCTTCTCTTGTCTCTATAAGTAAAGTAAGGAGATTAATAAAGTTGATAATTTATTTTTTGTGGTAAATTCTTTTCAGGGTAAAAATACATAAATAGATAGATATTGAGAGAGAGAGAGAGAGAGAGAGAGAGAGAGAGAGAGAGAGAGAGAGAGAGAGAGAGAGAGAGAGAGAGAGAGAGAGAGAGAGAGAGAGAGAGAGAGAGAGAGAGAGAGAGAAAATAAGAGAGAGAGAGAATAAGAGAGACAGAGAATTAAAGAGACAGAGACAGAGAATTAATGAGACAGAGAGAGACAGAGAATTAAAGAGACACAGAGAGACAGGGAATGAAAGAGACAGAGACACAGAGAATGGAAGAGACAGAGAGAATTAAAGAGATGGAGACAGAGAGAGAATTAAAGAGACAGCAAGACAGAGAATTAAAGAGACAGAGACAGAGAGAATTAAAGAGACATGGATGATACGTCCAATATGCAGCATTAGTGTGGTCACCTAGATTGAAGAAAGAAATTAGAAAGTTGGAAAGAATACATAGAGCAGCAACTAAATTACCGGAAACTCTGAGAGAACATACTTATGAAGAAAGACTGGAGAAATTGGGACTGACAGCACTGGAGAGAGAGAGAGAGAGAGGGGACCTATTACTGGATACAGGAGGGATTGGAGAAATTGGACAGGGAAGACCTAGTGGAACGTGACAGAAGTGTGACAAGAGGCAATGTTAAGAAACTGAAGAAGAGGGACTGTAGGAGAGACATCAAGAAATACAGTTTTCCATACAGAAGCATAACAACATGGAATGGACTTGACGAGGAGACTGTGTGTGCAAAAACGATTCATGAATTGAAAGCCAAACTGGATAATAAGCGTTATGGAGACGGGACAGCACGGGCCTAGTACAGTTCTTTTCCTGGATTTCACAAATAGGTAAATACACACACACACACACACACACACACACACATGGTGTATTGTCGGGTAGTCAGTGGTATATTTTCCATAATCATGTCTGTGTCCTTCCCTTCCCTCTCCTCCACAAATCTATTTCTTTATCACAACTATTATAAGGAAATACAATTCAACAGACACACATCATCTACGAATAACACAAATTTCTCTGTATGCATACATCTCAAAATTATCAAATAATCTATGTTTCTTTATGTGCACCATTTAATTCTGCATGTTTTTATATATAATACATGATGATTATGTTGAGTTTATGGCTGAAAACTTGTTATAAACAGAAGCAACGTTTGAAATTTGACATGCACGGCCAGCCCAGATATGGCGCCATTTTGCCCCGGCTGTAGTAAAGGGGTTAAGCCTGTTCTGTCTTGTTGGTCAGGCATAAATAAACCAACTCCTCAGTGCCTCCCTTGAGTGAGAAAGGCAGTGTGCCGGGCCAGCCCCTGCTACTTACTGTGGAATGCTTCTTCATATAAAAATCATGTGATAAAAATGTCACAGCTATAAACACTGAACCATAAGTACAAGTGGCTGTCAAACCCAGATGGGATAGGCACGAGTCATATAGGATGACTGGCAGGAACCAACACTATGAGCCACATATTTGTAACAGGTTCACAGCATGGTGTGGTGAATGCTTATGTTGACTTCCCATGACTGAGCCTTGGGGAGCTTGGCCATTTCCAGGGGGAGTTTTATGACCCTTCTGCCAGGGCTGCCTCTGTACAGTCAATGTGAAAAAAAGACTCATTACAAACCCAATTATCTCCTTTTTTTGCCTTTGAAAAGAGTTTGCATTAAGAGTCTACTGATAGCAGCAAGCTTACTATGAGGGGCCTTGAGCCAGGCAGTGCTTTTGGCAAATATCTCGTAAAGAAACAGCTTGAGCATGGCCCTGGCACCATTGTGAAGGATTAGGGAGCTCATTTGGGGGGATAGTTTTGGGAACGCATTAATGGAAACAACATTAATTGAAATGGGGAAATTTGTTTGGGTTTATGATCTTTTGCTTTGGGAACTAAATTCAGGAACAAATTAATCTCATAAACACACACACACACACAAAAAAAAAAAAAAAAAAAAAGGGTCCAGAACTGGAGGAACTGACATATGAAAAGAGACTAAAGGAAATGGACTTTGCAACACTAGAACAAAGAGGAGACTTAATACAAATATATAGGCTATTGAGTAAAATGGAAGAAGTAGATAACGAGAAATTGCTACTAAGAGAGGAACCTTCCAGCAGGAATACTAGAGGACATAGTAAAAAGTTGAGGAAGGGAAGATGCTCAAGAGACATAAAGAAATATAGCTTCCCACAAAGAAATATAGAGCTTTGGAAAAGACTAAGTGAAGAAATAGTATCGGCAAAGAGTGTGCCGGGGAAAGTTGAATAATTATAGATACGGAGACGGGACCACACCAGCGTAAGCCCAGGCCTGTAAAATTACAACTAGGTAAATACACACACACACACTCACAGACTCAAACATATACTCATATTCATAGTGTGTGTGTGTGTGTGTGTGTGTGTGTAATGAGGTATTTGTTTTGTATTTTTTTGTTTCCATGTCCTTAGGTAAGCTGCTGGGGTAGTCCTCGGTGGAAGAAAGTGTAAGCCATCAGCAGGGGACAGCTGCTGGACACACAGGAGGAACTGTCACCAGGAGGGACACAACACATAGAAGAAAAAAGACAACAACAACATGAAGCAGGAGGAGGAAACAAGGAAAAAATAAACTCAACACTCACCAATAGTGTGCTGGTCCTTCTCTTCCATTCTCTTCCTCCTCCTCATCTTCTTACTCTTCTTCTTCTTCTTCTTCTTCTTCTTCTTGTCTGTGCATATTGTTGTAAATTGTCCATTCTCTTCCTCCTCTCTCTGCATCATAAAAAACTGTGTCAACAACCACTGAGCTCCTTCAGACTAATGGCACAGATTGGCACCAAAACACCCAAGCTAAATACATGAAAGGCAACAGCTTCTGGCATAAAATAACAAAGAATGACCCCGCTCACTCAGATAATAATAATAATGTCTCATTTGTAAGGAAGAATAAATGATTTTTGGAGTAAAGACGTGTGGTTTTGTCAGGTTAGGTCAGAGGGCGGCACCCAGCATTTTTACAGCAAACCTTCTAAGGGTGGAGAAGGAGTCAACAAACAGGTGGGCCATTATCCAAAAGCACCAAAATCTCCCAGAAAGAAACATTTTTGTCCACCAGTGTCCCACGGGTCATGTTCTGGGGACAGTGTTGAGGGCGGCCGCCTCTAGACAAGGTACCACTTTTTTGGTCCCTGAATGCAGTGCAGTAAAGAAAGACTTCCAGAAAAAAGAAAAAAAAATTATATGACACAAAAATGTTTATGTAAGTGAAGCGCACCCCCGCTGGGCTGTGTGTCAGGGGGCGACACATTCCTCAGGCCCACAAAACACCCAAAAGACAATCACAAAACACCAAAAAATCTGCATTATAAAGCCAAATCTATACCGCTATATTACACCAGTCCAAAGTGGTGAAAAAACATGGCTCTCCACCACACTGTGACCCCCCCAGGGGAAACTGTGTGTATGCACACACCCCTGAAAGCAGCGAGGCTCCTTCCTTAACCCCCTGGACCCCAGCGATGCGTCACGGAGCGTTGTGGCGCCCTAATGGAACGACGGCCAAGGAGGCTGATGTTTTAACCCAGTAGCAGCGGGGATCATGTTTCTTAATGGTCCCTCTAAGTGAGAAAAATGAGAAAAAATCACCACTCTCACAAACCATTTCATAATATATATCAATGCATTTGTGATCAGTTTATGCATCATCTATTTTTTTGGGTTTATATCATGGCATAAATTTGGCCCGTCGCTGCTACCGGGTTAACTGTACATGAAAGGGGTATGACGGGACAGTACCCCAAGCAGGCAGGACCCACGCCACGCCTTGCAGGTCACTGTTCTCAGTTATTGCGTTTGTGTAAACATGTCACTGGTCATGAGGAGACACACTTATTACAAGTCCTTCTGTCGCCCTCACGCCAACTCCTCCCTCATCAGCTGAGGCAGTAAACCTTGACACACACAAATGTGGAAGAGCTTGTTGCATTGCTCACATAAAAAGTTGGGCACAACATCTGTGGTCATATGCCGGAGAGAGACAGAAGGGGAAGGAATTATAGGAGAAGGGAATAGACCCCAGGAGATGGGACACAACCCCCGATTAATACCTGGTACATTGCTGGGTGGACAGGAGCGTAGGGTATCAGAAATGCCACCCAAATTTTTCCACTCCGCCGGGAATCGAACCCGGGCTCTCTTGGAGTGTGCTAACCACTGCACCACGAAGCCCCGCCTTGCTCACATAAACTTACTAACAATCACACTAACACAATGCAAGTATGAAACATTAAATTAATTTGTATTTTTTTATCTGTAAATTCAAATATATGCCATTTTGGTGAAGGTGACCGGAGGCATCCAGACACAAGCAGACTGACCCAAGACTTTACTTACTGGGTTACTTGACGGAGTTGTTGTTGTTGTTGTTGAGAGTCCACCGCTGCTTGGGCCCCAGTCCAGAGGGCCTCTTCTGGAGCTCCAGGATGGAGTTTGAGCCTGCCGAACAAAATAAGTGACGTTGAAATGTTTAGTAGTGTAGGCAATAACTGTGTGCTGTCCACCATGTTGTAAGGAAAGACAGGGACACTATATATCATACTGTACACATGGAAACAAGACTGTATGTGTGTGAGGGAAAGGGCCGTTGTGTAAGGCAGTGCGGGTGTCATTCTAGAGTTTTACACACACGCACACACGCCCTTCAAAACACGCACACAAGCCTTCACACACGCACACAGGCCTTCACACACGCACACAGCCCCGCACACACGCCATAAAGCACAGCCATGAGTGACGTGCCTGGCACACACTTATAAACACGAAAAATCCGCCCACAATCTCCACTCCCTGTTTTCTCCGTGTTCTCTTGGTCTCCGGCGGTTACTGTGGGTTTCTAAAGGCGTGGAGAATCATTACCACTTGATATACTGCCTCAGACACCTCCGTCAGGCTTTACAAGTGGAGAAAACGGTAAAATAGTGTGTTTGCCTGGAAAGGAGAGGTCGGCGGCCATCTTGTCTTCCTCTTCTTCTTCTTTGACCTGTTACCTGTATCATGTTGTGTTATTTTGTTCCTTATTTTGTGTTCTATGTGTGTTTTAATGGCGGGAAATGCTTGACGAAAATGTGATTACTGTTTTTACGGGTTTAAATTATATTGAGGAAGTGTTTTCACGTGTGTTGGGGCAAATAGTTTGCGCCTAACTAAATTGTCTAAGCTAAGGAGATTGTCGTACTTGACTCATCTCCTTCTGTTTTAAGGCCAAAACTATTAAAAACACTTCCATAATCAACACTGTAGACAATATATTCAATTATGAGGGTATCGACATCAAATATACACTGATTTCTCTAATAATGGTACTGACACAGTATCTCTGCTGCTGGATGTAAGATGGCTGTCGCCGCAAACGTAAACAAGGACCAAGGAATTGTCAGTGGAACTGATGGAGGTGGGACTAGTATTTGTTTCAGGTGTAATAAGAAAGTCAAGGGTGGTGATAAGGCACTGGAGTGTGAAATCTGTGATACATGGTTTCACACTAAGTGTGAAGACATCCCTGATGCTGTGTATAAATTTATGGTTGAGAAAGAAGCAGGAGAGCAGCTTCACTGGATCTGCAGCTTCTGCAAGAGAGGTTATGATAAATTATTCAAGCAGGTAAAAAAACTGGAGAAGCAACAAGTGGATTTAGTGAAGAAGCAAGATGCTACGAGTGAGGAATTATCAACTATGAAAGTGACCATGGGGCAGGAAATTGAGGCTGTGCGGGAGTGTTTACAGGAGGAAATTGAAACAAAAAAACAGCTCGAGGACAGAGTAAGCTCAGTAGAGGCTAAACTCATGTCATCACAACTAAGCAATAATATAAATGATGGTGAGATCAGAGGAACCCAAGGAAGTGCCAATAAATTAACAAAGGACATTCAAGGGATTTGCTTGGACGAGGCAATGGTAGAAATAAATGATAGGAAAAGCAGAGAAAATAACATCATAATATTTGGAAAGGAGGAATGTGATTCAAAAGTTCAGAGCGAGAGGGAGGGATCTGATTTAAATTTTGTACATGGTGTCCTGCATACGTGTGTGGCTGGTCATAAGGATGAAAATGTACTTTATGTTCGAAGGCTGGGGAAGTTTGAAGAGCAGAAGAAAAAGAGACCACTGCTAGTAGTCCTCAAAGAGAATAACATAAAAGCAAGCCTATTCAGAAACATTAGAAAGCTGCAGGCCAGGACCCGTATTCTACATACCGTCATAACTTCTTCTGACGGTCATAGCGGAACAAAATGGCGCATTTCAGACATAACTCCGTCAGAAACTCTTATGGTCGACCATAAACTCTAATGGACGACCATAAAATTGCGCGGGACGCTGAGGTCGGGTTCACCCTGTCATAACTCTGCTTATGACCGTCAGAAGCGCGTCAACATGGCAGCCCCACGTCAACACGCTCCCCAGCCTTTTCGAAGAAGAGACGTACTGAACGAGCTCAGCGATGCTGAGCTTATCAGGAGATACAGACTCGACAAGGAAGGTATTTTGTACGTCACTAATCTTGTGAGGGAAGCCTTGTCAAGTGACACCAAGAGGAGAAACCCACTCACCCCGGAGATGAAGGTGATCATCACACTACGGTATCTTGCCACGGGAAAAATGCAAATGTGTAGCAGCGACGACCTCGGCCCATCACAGCCCAGCATCAGCAGAGCCATCACCAAGGAGACTATAGAACAGGAGAGGGGGCCTCTATGGGAGACCGTGGGCGGGTGTTGGTGTATGTCGGTTGCAACAGATGGCGCAGGAGCAGCTTTGTTTACATCCAGGCGCCTCCCCCCCTCCAGACCCACCCCCAACCCCCAGAACCCATCAGCAGTGTTGCAACATGGGATCAAGCAGCAAATGTTGCTACTTTTTTTCTTCAGTCTGGTTATTTCCCATTTTAAATAAAAAAATAAAGGTAGATAAATATTAAAATGAACAGCAGGAACTATATATACTGTATATATTTACTAGGTAGATATAACCTGACTGCATGTCATGAGTAATGCTATTATTGTTATATTATTATACCGCAATTATATTACTTTCTCTGCATGTGTGGTTAGATGTGTTTTATGTGTTTAACCTTTCTGTATATATATACTGGAATGAACCAAGGAATTGTAGCCCTACTGCCGTTCTTTAAAACTATGTAATCATGTTTTTCTTCCAAACTCATTGTTTTAACACGCACGCTGACTTCCATCAGTAATGATGATATATATTAATTGAGTCATTGGTTTGTAGGGGGAAAGAGTGGGTGAATATAATTATCTTGGTCTAACTTATACTGTTTATTATAACGCTATTCGCAGCAATATCTTTCTCTGCTCCGATGGCAACGCTGCCTCGTTCAAAAATCATAACACCGCCGCGGCCGCCACGTTCACCAGCCGGAGCCTCAAATCATGTCCCTTTGTGGTGATAAAGAGGACACAGCCTGGTGTGAAGCTACATTTATTACGGAAGGATGCCAGCCGGGGTAAGTGATATATATAAATAATGATAATGTGGAAATTCTAATCATTTTCACGCTGACAGCTGTTCTGAACTTGCTAACTGCATGCCTCCCCTCCTCCCAAGGCACGAGGCCGAATGGCCTACACACGACAGCTTCAGATTCCTCCCCATTACCACCTGTCAGCCTCGTCCATGTAGCTATCCAGTCTACCCTTAAAACAAGCTATCGTCCCTGCACTCGCTATGTGATTGCTGAATCTATTCCATTCCCCCACCACCCTATTACTAAACCAATGCCTGCCCATTTCCCTCCTAAATCTATACTTTTCTAATTTAAGTCAATTACTGCATGTTCTATCTTGCCAAACATCTTATGCAAAAGTTAACCAGCATCTCCACTCATCCCTTACACTGATAAACTCTGGAACAGCCTTCCATTGTCTGCATTTCCTCCTGCCTATAATTTGACCTTCAAGAAGAGTGTATCAAGACTACTTTTGTCTGTTTGGGAGTGGTGAGTAGGGCTTTTTCTAGTATGCTTTGTTGCCCTTGAGCTGTCTCCTTTGTTTAAAGAAAATAATAATTAAATAAATGGAAGTTGGCCGCCAATGCTTCCAACACATTTTGGTGCCATATCTACAAGTGGCTGGTGACTGTAAGTATCTCAGCAACCTGCATGCATCTATGCCATTCCTATCATGGTGCATGGAGCAAGCTTCACATAACACTCAGACAGAGACAGTTTAATTATGGTTACATATCAGACTCAGTTTATTGCTCAGTCTATTAGGTGCATTGCTGTTAATATTGTTAGTGGTAGTATTAGTACAATTAATGTATTTATTTTAATTAATTTATGAATATTTATTTATTATATTCTTAGTGTTTGAAAATTCCAATACTAGTATTAAGATAAACAAAAATATCAGAAATATATTTATACTTATTAATTATTATTGCTTTTCTTATTATTACTTCGTTCAATGTCCTGGCACTTTGACATCTAGTGCTTTTCCGTCTAGCAGCCAAAATTGTGGTCTTTCTGAATGTGTATGCCTTAAGTCTTCATTGGTGTAACTAGCTCTTTAACATAAAATCTGCATCTCTCTCCTTCTCACCCAGTTATCCCCGTACATCCTTTCAGTATCCAAAGAATTTTTTCTGTATTTTACCGTGTGGACATACTCTTTCCGTCCATGTTCCACTGTCGTATGTTATTCCACATCTAACACAACCACATCCCAACAGATCGGAACACGTCCGATATCATCCAAGAGAATGTGGCAGCTGAAAGGGAGAGTCCAAGAAAGAGGCCAAGGGTGAAAACATTTAGCCACCCCCTGAAGTACATGGCAGCATCCAACCCTCTTGGTGAGCTGCAGGAATGTGCTTCCATTGCAGTGCACCAGCTCCATGTATTGATTTTGGTATGAATACTTCATCTAGTGTTTGTTGATTGTTGTGTTATTAATCTAATTATGACTTCACAAAATAGACTGTGCAAGTCACTTAACACATGCCCTCCTCAACATCACTTTTAAGTTGTAGAATTCCTTCATATGGATGCTGCTTTATGTATTCTGAAATGATTGGATATTGATTGTCTTAACATTTTTTTTTGTCCATGATCACTGAACCATGTTACGGTATGTCTTTGGGTGCAGATCCAGGAAATGAGTTTTTGGGAGGACGTCAGCCTTTTTGCGGGTGGAAGGAGCATTAGCATTACCGATTAGCCATTCTCGGCAGTCCTGGTCTTGAAAAACTGGTGGAGTGACCTAAATCAATGGGTGTAACGGCCTGGACTTTGTGCCAAAGCATTGTTTTAGCCGCAGCGTGCTTTTGAGCTAGTTTTCCTGTATCACTCAGGAACATTGGGGGGGCCTGGGCCCCCCTTTGGATCCACCAATGTAGCTATGTCTTATAATATATCTATCCTTTACAGTCTGATGGTGCATCCTTCTAGGTTATCAAGTTTTAGTAGCTACTCATGAGAAGTATTCCTTATAATGATCATTGATTTCCAGATGGTTAGCACTAAAAAAAATTAGTGTCGTGTAACCTGCCGCAAATAATAATCAGCTGTAGTCAACCCTTGCTTTAAAGAACCAATATGGAGGAGGGGGGTGATGTTATATCCAAAAATCTTTTACATCTGAAGTATCCAACCTTTTTGTATATAATAAACCTTGTTTGTTACATGAACTTAAAAGTTTACAATTTCCATACATGATTCTTTTTTCCTTGTATTTGATGATTAATCCTGACATGTATTTCCATTATCAGTAGGTAATATATAGTAACAAGACAATAATACACATTATAACTGTATATATTATAGCCCAATGAGTGCACGAGATCATTTACCTCATCAGTGACGCCAAGTCCGGGAGTCCTTCCCTAAATTCTTTGCCCAAATTTGTGACACCAAGTATAATAACTAGTTTTAGTGACCATTTGCATCCATTTTTCACTTTGATTAAAAAATTGCCTCTCAACAGGTGTGAACTTGATGGGGTTGGAGGAAACTCGACTCGGCCATCAAGCTCACCACAATTAATATAGTAAGGAACCTCTTCTTCTCAGTGATAATTTATCCTCTTTAGTTACTATTACATGTTCCTTTAATCACAATTAATCTGTTGGAAACATTACAGCTTAATAACATACTTCACATCTCTGCATACAAATTGAGTTCAATATTTAACTGTTACACCAGTAGGCTTCATATCTTAAAAAAAACGTACGTAAAAAGGTTGAAATTTTGAATGATATATTCAAACTCTTTATTATGTTTCAATGAGTGTAGTACCGTTACGATTAGTCGAGTGATCAGCATATGGCTCTTATGTTTTTGATAGCATAGGTTCAAATTTTGCCATTGGCTGGCAATTGATAGTAACAGTAGTGTCCACAGATATCTACCTGTTTCTTGTTTATCCTGTTCCACTTTAAACCATGACTGGCCAATCTTTGAAGAGGTAGCATAACCTTGAAGTGCCACTAACAAACCTTTGTCCATTCTTCTGATGTGATCCTTTTTTTTTTTTTTTTTTTTTTTTTCCCACCTGCCTATAGCGCCAGTAGGTTTTCTTCAGGCGCCTGGCGGTCGGCCCAGGCCCGTCATGATGCAGGCAATTTTTTTTTATAGTGGTGCCATTTAGTATTGGCTCATGCTGCCGCCCAGAACTCATTCTTGATTCACTTGGATGGTTTAGCAGGGCTTAGGTATGACTAACATTGCAGAAACAGGGAATTTTAGATTTTAGTGGCAACACATTGACAAATGTTTTAGTATGGACTGAACATCAAAGATATATATGGTAAATGGGTGCTTGTTGATCTTGACATTATATCTGTCAAGAGTCTCCAGTTGTATCCTCTCCCCCATCTCCTGAAAATATTACTCTTGTCAGGCAATCTAAGTGAAGCCTTCCATCGAAGCTGGTGTGCAGACATAATGTCAGTGCTTAGATTCACTTATAGCACTGACAATAATGCAATTACATACACCTATTTTATTATTTAGAATTGTGATTAATTGTGATTAAATATTTTTTCATGTATTTTCAGACATGAAAAGTGAAAATTGCTGCACACAACAGTCTGCCGTCTGCACTGGGAGGCAAGGCAGCTCAAAGCCCAGGCTGTTACAACTCCTGGGCAGTTTTTGCCCAGAGCCAGCAATTTTTTAGATCCAATAGGGATGGATTTTTTCTGAGGTCAGGTTCAACATGCTGCAAGATACCAAGATCTAAGCCCAGTAGAAGATATGGGTTACAAGAGAGGAGGTTTGCTCTGGCCTTATACTATCAAAGTCCAAATGCTAATAGATTTCTGAGCACAGTATTTCACTTGCCTTCAGTTTCAACACTTCACTCATGACTCAGGGGTATTTCAGTAAATGTTGGCTGGAGCAAACAGACTCTGACAGCCCTGCAGTAAAGAGCACAGGCTTTGTCAAAAGAAGAGAAACTTTGTGGGATTTGCCATTATTTAGTATTACTCTTGTTACGCCAAGAATTTTTTTCCATATACTTTGCCAAATATTGCAAGTAATGCACCATTGTTGGGCTTGCCTGTTATAAATCAGATCTTGTTCAATTAACAAGCTTTGGGTGTCTGCCACTTTCCAGTTGTAATGCAAGGAATAATTTATCTTCCCTGCCAGATATCACATGTAATGCACCATTGTTGGTTTTGCCTGTTATAAATCAGATCTTGTTCAGTTAACAAGCTTTAGGTGTCTGCCACTTTCCAATTCTAATGCAAGGAATCCCCTGCCAGATATCGCATGTAATGCACCATTGTTGGTCTTGCCTGTTATAAATCAGGTCTTGTTCAGCTCACAAGTTTTGAATATCTGCCATTGCTTATTTCAGGTGTAATGCTTGGAAGCATTTGTTCTCTTCCCTAGCCATCAGTATGCAATGCTTTATTGTGGATTTTGCCTGTTATGTTTAATCTTGTTCAGGTAACAAGCTTTTGGTGTCTGCCTTACCTAATAATGTGCTGCAGTGACACTTGTCTTGGTTTCATAATGTAAAATACAGCATGTAATTTCATCACACTAAGTGTCTATCATCACATGTCTGGCTTCATGAATGTGGCTTCCAGGAGTAGTCTTGTTTGTATTACAGCATGCAATGTTTTTTCTGCTTTATATGATATACATAATCACATAGGTGTGATTTTTTTTTTTTTTTTTGACAAAATGTAATGGCAGTTAATATTCTTGACTAATGCCTCATAAACCTTGTGAAAAATAATGCTTTTATGCCGGGGGGGGGGGGGCAGAGAGTGGTTTGTTTGGTTGGCCAGTTCAAGGAGTTTCATATCAAATGATTTTATTACATCCAACTTTAATGTGTGCTAAAAACATATATTTTATTACATCCAACTTTAATGTGTGGTTCCTGCAATAAATGCTACATGTTTACTGATGTAGCCTATGAAATACATATCACTCTCTGCCCTGTAATTTAATTGGTGTGTCACATACTGCAGCATAACTTTCCTGCTATTTTTTTACACTGAGTTGCCTTATTTTGTCTCATTTGCTTTTATCATATGTGCCTCCGCTGCATAGTTGTGCCTACTGAGCTTAATATCTTCATGACCATGACACCAAGGTCAGAGCTTGTGAGATCATATCATGTCCTACATCTCATTTTCACCTCCAGTCTCAGCTGTCTCCCAGGACCACCAAGTTATTGCATTCCATTTAACCCTATACGTTCCGACCCGGGCCACAATTGGATTGGAGGATTTTTGTCAAAACAATCATTTTTTTTTTATTACCAAGTTTAAAAGAAAAACAGACCTACTGATAAACGTAGAAAATACCGTAGATTAAGATGCGATATCAAAAATAACCATAGGAGCCTCCGTTATCTTGCTAAACACGAATATTTAGAAACACCGACGCGAATCATTTTGAAGCACGGCGATACGCTGTGAAAAAAAAACCAACGTTCAAACGCCTCCGGATGACGATATTATTACTGTTATAAGTATTAATATACCTGTATTGTATAGTGCTATACTGCATGTTCTGCATCTTTTATGTTAACAAAGCTTTAGCTGATACACTAAACAGACCAACAAACAAGCTGGCTGTAATAAAAACATAATAAAAACGTACACAGCCCGCTGTGTACGAGAGTTATTCAACGGCAGTTGGCGACACGAGCTTGTGATTGATGATTGATTGATAGTTTATTATTGCAAGTAACCAACAATAGACAAGAGAGGAACATGCCATCCCTCTTGATACATATTGATGTGCGTGCATTCGTATGTGTGTGTGTGTGTGTGTGTGTGTGTGTGTGTGTGTGTGTGTGTGTGTGTGTGTGTGTGTGTGTGTGTTTGTGTTGCCATGCGAGGCGAGGGGTTGCTATGCTCGTTTTCTATGACGAATTATGGCACATACAATACTTATTTTGACACTACCATAAGGTGATAACTGTGTCTCGTACATATGTTAATTTCTTGTACTTTGGCCAGACAATTCCTATATATAGCTAATAAAGAAAAACGTACGTGCTTGGAGTCAGGGAGAGAGAGAGAGGCCAGTCATAGGTTATTTGACCGTTTGAACCTAGCTCCTCTCTTCCATCTTTCATATATATATATATATATATATATATATATATATATATATATATATATATATATATATATATATATATATATATATATATATATATATATATATATATATATATATATATATATATATATATATATATATATATATATATATATATATATATATATATATATATATATATAACCAGGTAACAATGATAATACCCAAAATAATATCAGTGCCAGTGTCACTTGCGAAATATTCATGTCATTCATATTCAGTTCCTTTCAATATAAGCAAATATACTCTTATCGGCAAAAAAAAAATTTAGCGTAATAAAAAAAATACTATGAAAGATGGAAGAGAGGGGAGCTAGGTTCAAACGGTCAAATAGCCTATGACTG